>NW_026870679.1:0-34942 GCF_963576545.1 Limanda limanda | reverse complement strand
AAGTGGTTGCATCTGGACTAATTTGGGGTCCCTGCGGATCGATTGGTACCATCCCCGAGCTTGTACGACCTTCGGAAGAGGTCGACCGACGAAATTCCCCCAAAATCTGAGGAGATATTCTTGAATAACTTTTTTTGTGAAGGTCGGAGAGACATGCAAGTAGGCTCTACCCCCACTAAATGGGGTAGCGCGCATCGATCGGTACCATCCTTGAGCTTCTCCGACTTTCGGAAGGGTTAGGGTTAGGGTTAGGGATGAAAGCACATAGGAGAAAGAGATATTCTTGAATAACTTTTTTTGTGAAGGTCGGAGAGACTTGGAAAGTGGTTGCATCTGGACTAATTTGGGTCCTGCGGATCGATTGGTACCATCCCGAGCTTGTACGACCTTCGGAAGAGGTCGACCGACGAAATTCCCCCAAATCTGAGGAGATATTCTTGAATAACTTTTTTTTGTGAAGGTCGGAGAGACTTGCAAGTAGGCTCTACCCCCACTAAATGGGGTAGCGCGCATCGATCGGTACCATCCTTGAGCTTCTCCGACTTTCGGAAGGGTTAGGGTTAGGGTTAGGGATGAAAGCACATAGGAGAAAGAGATATTCTTGAATAACTTTTTTTGTGAAGGTCGGAGAGACTTGCAAGTAGGCTCTACCCCCACTAAATGGGGTAGCGCGCATCGATCGGTACCATCCTTGAGCTTCTCCGACTTTCGAAGGGTTAGGGTTAGGGTTAGGGATGAAAGCACATAGGAGAAAGAGATATTCTTGAATAACTTTTTTTGTGAAGGTCGGAGAGACTTGGAAAGTGGTTGCATCTGGACTAATTTGGGTCCTGCGGATCGATTGGTACCATCCCCGAGCTTGTACGACCTTCGGAAGAGGTCGACCGACGAAATTCCCCCAAATCTGAGGAGATATTCTTGAATAACTTTTTTTGTGAAGGTCGGAGAGACTTGCAAGTAGGCTCTACCCCCACTAAATGGGGTAGCGCGCATCGATCGGTACCATCCTTGAGCTTCTCCGACTTTCGGAAGGGTTAGGGTTAGGGTTAGGGATGAAAGCACTAGGAGAAAGAGATATTCTTGAATAACGTTTTTTGTGAAGGTCGGAGAGACTTGCAAGTAGGCTCTACCCCCACTAAATGGGGTAGCGCGCATCGATCGGTACCATCCTTGAGCTTCTCCGACTTTCGGAAGGGTTAGGGTTAGGGTTAGGGATGAAAGCACATAGGAGAAAGAGATATTCTTGAATAACTTTTTTTGTGAAGGTCGGAGAGACTTGGAAAGTGGTTGCATCTGGACTAATTTGGGTCCTGCGGATCGATTGGTACTATCCCCGAGCTTGTACGACCTTCGGAAGAGGTCGACCGACGAAATTCCCCCAAATCTGAGGAGATATTCTTGAATAACTTTTTTTGTGAAGGTCGGAGAGACTTGCAAGTAGGCTCTACCCCCACTAAATGGGGTTGCGCGCATCGATCGGTACCATCCTTGAGCTTCTCCGACTTTCGGAAGGGTTAGGGTTAGGGTTAGGGATGAAAGCACATAGGAGAAAGAGATATTCTTGAATAACTTTTTTTGTGAAGGTCGGAGAGACTTGCAAGTAGGCTCTACCCCCACTAAATGGGGTAGCGCGCATCGATCGGTACCATCCTTGAGCTTCTCCGACTTTCGGAAGGGTTAGGGTTAGGGTTAGGGATGAAAGCACATAGGAGAAAGAGATATTCTTGAATAACTTTTTTTGTGAAGGTCGGAGAGACTTGGAAAGTGGTTGCATCTGGACTAATTTGGGTCCTGCGGATCGATTGGTACCATCCCCGAGCTTGTACGACCTTCGGAAGAGGTCGACCGACGAAATTCCCCCAAATCTGAGGAGATATTCTTGAATAACTTTTTTTGTGAAGGTCGGAGAGACTTGCAAGTAGGCTCTACCCCCACTAAATGGGGTTGCGCGCATCGATCGGTACCATCCTTGAGCTTCTCCGACTTTCGGAAGGGTTAGGGTTAGGGTTAGGGATGAAAGCACATAGGAGAAAGAGATATTCTTGAATAACTTTTTTTGTGAAGGTCGGAGAGACTTGGAAAGTGGTTGCATCTGGACTAATTTGGGTCCTGCGGATCGATTGGTACCATCCCCGAGCTTGTACGACCTTCGGAAGAGGTCGACCGACGAAATTCCCCCAAATCTGAGGAGATATTCTTGAATAACTTTTTTTGTGAAGGTCGGAGAGACATGCAAGTAGGCTCTACCCCCACTAAATGGGGTAGCGCGCATCGATCGGTACCATCCTTGAGCTTCTCCGACTTTTGGAAGGGTTAGGGTTAGGGTTAGGGATGAAAGCACATAGGAGAAAGAGATATTCTTGAATAACTTTTTTTGTGAAGGTCGGAGAGACTTGCAAGTAGGCTCTACCCCCACTAAATGGGGTAGCGCGCATCGATCGGTACCATCCTTGAGCTTCTACGACTTTCGGAAGGGTTAGGGTTAGGGTTAGGGATGAAAGCACATAGGAGAAAGAGATATTCTTGAATAACTTTTTTTGTGAAGGTCGGAGAGACTTGCAAGTAGGCTCTACCCCCACTAAATGGGGTAGCGCGCATCGATCGGTACCATCCTTGAGCTTCTCCGACTTTCGGAAGGGTTAGGGTTAGGGTTAGGGATGAAAGCACATAGGAGAAAGAGATATTCTTGAATAACTTTTTTTGTGAAGGTCGGAGAGACTTGAAAAGTGGTTGCATCTGGACTAATTTGGGTCCTGCGGATCGATTGGTACCATCCCCGAGCTTGTACGACCTTCGGAAGAGGTCGACCGACGAAATTCCCCCAAATCTGAGGAGATATTCTTGAATAACTTTTTTTGTGAAGGTCGGAGAGACTTGCAAGTAGGCTCTACCCCCACTAAATGGGGTAGCGCGCATCGATCGGTACCATCTTTGAGCTTCTCCGACTTTCGGAAGGGTTAGGGTTAGGGTTAGGGATGAAAGCACATAGGAGAAAGAGATATTCTTGAATAACGTTTTTTGTGAAGGTCGGAGAGACTTGCAAGTAGGCTCTACCCCCACTAAATGGGGTAGCGCGCATCGATCGGTACCATCCTTGAGCTTCTCCGACTTTCGGAAGGGTTAGGGTTAGGGTTAGGGATGAAAGCACATAGGAGAAAGAGATATTCTTGAATAACTTTTTTTGTGAAGGTCGGAGAGACTTGGAAAGTGGTTGCATCTGGACTAATTTGGGTCCTGCGGATCGATTGGTACCATCCCCGAGCTTGTACGACCTTCGGAAGAGGTCGACCGACGAAATTCCCCCAAATCTGAGGAGATATTCTTGAATAACTTTTTTTGTGAAGGTCGGAGAGACTTGCAAGTAGGCTCTACCCCCACTAAATGGGGTAGCGCGCATCGATCGGTACCATCCTTGAGCTTCTCCGACTTTCGGAAGGGTTAGGGTTAGGGTTAGGGATGAAAGCACATAGGAGAAAGAGATATTCTTGAATAACTTTTTTTGTGAAGGTCGGAGAGACTTGCAAGTAGGCTCTACCCCCACTAAATGGGGTAGCGCGCATCGATCGGTACCATCCTTGAGCTTCTCCGACTTTCGGAAGGGTTAGGGTTAGGGTTAGGGATGAAAGCACATAGGAGAAAGAGATATTCTTGAATAACTTTTTTTGTGAAGGTCGGAGAGACTTGCAAGTAGGCTCTACCCCCACTAAATGGGGTAGCGCGCATCGATCGGTACCATCCTTGAGCTTCTCCGACTTTCGAAAGGGTTAGGGTTAGGGTTAGGGATGAAAGCACATAGGAGAAAGAGATATTCTTGAATAACTTTTTTTGTGAAGGTCGGAGAGACTTGGAAAGTGGTTGCATCTGGACTAATTTGGGTCCTGCGGATCGATTGGTACCATCCCCGAGCTTGTACGACCTTCGGAAGAGGTCGACCGACGAAATTCCCCCAAATCTGAGGAGATATTCTTGAATAACTTTTTTTGTGAAGGTCGGAGAGACTTGCAAGTAGGCTCTACCCCCACTAAATGGGGTTGCGCGCATCGATCGGTACCATCCTTGAGCTTCTCCGACTTTCGGAAGGGTTAGGGTTAGGGTTAGGGATGAAAGCACATAGGAGAAAGAGATATTCTTGAATAACTTTTTTTGTGAAGGTCGGAGAGACTTGCAAGTAGGCTCTACCCCCACTAAATGGGGTAGCGCGCATCGATCGGTACCATCCTTGAGCTTCTCCGACTTTCGGAAGGGTTAGGGTTAGGGTTAGGGATGAAAGCACATAGGAGAAAGAGATATTCTTGAATAACTTTTTTTGTGAAGGTCGGAGAGACTTGGAAAGTGGTTGCATCTGGACTAATTTGGGTCCTGCGGATCGATTGGTACCATCCCCGAGCTTGTACGACCTTCGGAAGAGGTCGACCGACGAAATTCCCCCAAATCTGAGGAGATATTCTTGAATAACTTTTTTTGTGAAGGTCGGAGAGACTTGCAAGTAGGCTCTACCCCCACTAAATGGGGTAGCGCGCATCGATCGGTTCCATCCTTGAGCTTCTCCGACTTTCGGAAGGGTTAGGGTTAGGGTTAGGGATGAAAGCACATAGGAGAAAGAGATATTCTTGAATAACTTTTTTTGTGAAGGTCGGAGAGACTTGCAAGTAGGCTCTACCCCCACTAAATGGGGTAGCGCGCATCGATCGGTACCATCCTTGAGCTTCTCCGACTTTCGGAAGGGTTAGGGTTAGGGTTAGGGATGAAAGCACATAGGAGAAAGAGATATTCTTGAATAACTTTTTTTGTGAAGGTCGGAGAGACTTGGAAAGTGGTTGCATCTGGACTAATTTGGGTCCTGCGGATCGATTGGTACCATCCCCGAGCTTGTACAACCTTCGGAAGAGGTCGACCGACGAAATTCCCCCAAATCTGAGGAGATATTCTTGAATAACTTTTTTTGTGAAGGTCGGAGAGACTTGCAAGTAGGCTCTACCCCCACTAAATGGGGTAGCGCGCATCGATCGGTACCATCCTTGAGCTTCTCCGACTTTCGGAAGGGTTAGGGTTAGGGTTAGGGATGAAAGCACATAGGAGAAAGAGATATTCTTGAATAACTTTTTTTGTGAAGGTCGGAGAGACTTGCAAGTAGGCTCTACCCCCACTAAATGGGGTAGCGCGCATCGATCGGTACCATCCTTGAGCTTCTCCGACTTTCGGAAGGGTTAGGGTTAGGGTTAGGGATGAAAGCACATAGGAGAAAGAGATATTCTTGAATAACTTTTTTTGTGAAGGTCGGAGAGACTTGGAAAGTGGTTGCATCTGGACTAATTTGGGTCCTGCGGATCGATTGGTACCATCCCCGAGCTTGTACGACCTTTGGAAGAGGTCGACCGACGAAATTCCCCCAAATCTGAGGAGATATTCTTGAATAACTTTTTTTGTGAAGGTCGGAGAGACTTGCAAGTAGGCTCTACCCCCACTAAATGGGGTAGCGCGCATCGATCGGTACCATCCTTGAGCTTCTCCGACTTTCGGAAGGGTTAGGGTTAGGGTTAGGGATGAAAGCACATAGGAGAAAGAGATATTCTTGAATAACGTTTTTTGTGAAGGTCGGAGAGACTTGCAAGTAGGCTCTACCCCCACTAAATGGGGTAGCGCGCATCGATCGGTACCATCCTTGAGCTTCTCCGACTTTCGGAAGGGTTAGGGTTAGGGTTAGGGATGAAAGCACATAGGAGAAAGAGATATTCTTGAATAACTTTTTTTGTGAAGGTCGGAGAGACTTGGAAAGTGGTTGCATCTGGACTAATTTGGGTCCTGCGGATCGATTGGTACTATCCCCGAGCTTGTACGACCTTCGGAAGAGGTCGACCGACGAAATTCCCCCAAATCTGAGGAGATATTCTTGAATAACTTTTTTTGTGAAGGTCGGAGAGACTTGCAAGTAGGCTCTACCCCCACTAAATGGGGTTGCGCGCATCGATCGGTACCATCCTTGAGCTTCTCCGACTTTCGGAAGGGTTAGGGTTAGGGTTAGGGATGAAAGCACATAGGAGAAAGAGATATTCTTGAATAACTTTTTTTGTGAAGGTCGGAGAGACTTGCAAGTAGGCTCTACCCCCACTAAATGGGGTAGCGCGCATCGATCGGTACCATCCTTGAGCTTCTCCGACTTTCGGAAGGGTTAGGGTTAGGGTTAGGGATGAAAGCACATAGGAGAAAGAGATATTCTTGAATAACTTTTTTTGTGAAGGTCGGAGAGACTTGGAAAGTGGTTGCATCTGGACTAATTTGGGTCCTGCGGATCGATTGGTACCATCCCCGAGCTTGTACGACCTTCGGAAGAGGTCGACCGACGAAATTCCCCCAAATCTGAGGAGATATTCTTGAATAACTTTTTTTTGAAGGTCGGAGAGACTTGCAAGTAGGCTCTACCCCCACTAAATGGGGTTGCGCGCATCGATCGGTACCATCCTTGAGCTTCTCCGACTTTCGGAAGGGTTAGGGTTAGGGTTAGGGATGAAAGCACATAGGAGAAAGAGATATTCTTGAATAACTTTTTTTGTGAAGGTCGGAGAGACTTGGAAAGTGGTTGCATCTGGACTAATTTGGGTCCTGCGGATCGATTGGTACCATCCCCGAGCTTGTACGACCTTCGGAAGAGGTCGACCGACGAAATTCCCCCAAATCTGAGGAGATATTCTTGAATAACTTTTTTTGTGAAGGTCGGAGAGACATGCAAGTAGGCTCTACCCCCACTAAATGGGGTAGCGCGCATCGATCGGTACCATCCTTGAGCTTCTCCGACTTTTGGAAGGGTTAGGGTTAGGGTTAGGGATGAAAGCACATAGGAGAAAGAGATATTCTTGAATAACTTTTTTTGTGAAGGTCGGAGAGACTTGCAAGTAGGCTCTACCCCCACTAAATGGGGTAGCGCGCATCGATCGGTACCATCCTTGAGCTTCTACGACTTTCGGAAGGGTTAGGGTTAGGGTTAGGGATGAAAGCACATAGGAGAAAGAGATATTCTTGAATAACTTTTTTTGTGAAGGTCGGAGAGACTTGCAAGTAGGCTCTACCCCCACTAAATGGGGTAGCGCGCATCGATCAGTACCATCCTTGAGCTTCTCCGACTTTCGGAAGGGTTAGGGTTAGGGTTAGGGATGAAAGCACATAGGAGAAAGAGATATTCTTGAATAACTTTTTTTGTGAAGGTCGGAGAGACTTGCAAGTAGGCTCTACCCCCACTAAATGGGGTAGCGCGCATCGATCGGTACCATCCTTGAGCTTCTCCGACTTTCGGAAGGGTTAGGGTTAGGGTTAGGGATGAAAGCACATAGGAGAAAGAGATATTCTTGAATAACTTTTTTTGTGAAGGTCGGAGAGACTTGGAAAGTGGTTGCATCTGGACTAATTTGGGTCCTGCGGATCGATTGGTACCATCCCCGAGCTTGTACGACCTTCGGAAGAGGTCGACCGACGAAATTCCCCCAAATCTGAGGAGATATTCTTGAATAACTTTTTTTGTGAAGGTCGGAGAGACTTGCAAGTAGGCTCTACCCCCACTAAATGGGGTAGCGCGCATCGATCGGAACCATCTTTGAGCTTCTCCGACTTTCGGAAGGGTTAGGGTTAGGGTTAGGGATGAAAGCACATAGGAGAAAGAGATATTCTTGAATAACGTTTTTTGTGAAGGTCGGAGAGACTTGCAAGTAGGCTCTACCCCCACTAAATGGGGTAGCGCGCATCGATCGGTACCATCCTTGAGCTTCTCCGACTTTCGGAAGGGTTAGGGTTAGGGTTAGGGATGAAAGCACATAGGAGAAAGAGATATTCTTGAATAACTTTTTTTGTGAAGGTCGGAGAGACTTGGAAAGTGGTTGCATCTGGACTAATTTGGGTCCTGCGGATCGATTGGTACCATCCCCGAGCTTGTACGACCTTCGGAAGAGGTCGACCGACGAAATTCCCCCAAATCTGAGGAGATATTCTTGAATAACTTTTTTTGTGAAGGTCGGAGAGACTTGCAAGTAGGCTCTACCCCCACTAAATGGGGTAGCGCGCATCGATCGGTACCATCCTTGAGCTTCTCCGACTTTCGGAAGGGTTAGGGTTAGGGTTAGGGATGAAAGCACATAGGAGAAAGAGATATTCTTGAATAACTTTTTTTGTGAAGGTCGGAGAGACTTGCAAGTAGGCTCTACCCCCACTAAATGGGGTAGCGCGCATCGATCGGTACCATCCTTGAGCTTCTCCGACTTTCGGAAGGGTTAGGGTTAGGGTTAGGGATGAAAGCACATAGGAGAAAGAGATATTCTTGAATAACTTTTTTTGTGAAGGTCGGAGAGACTTGCAAGTAGGCTCTACCCCCACTAAATGGGGTAGCGCGCATCGATCGGTACCATCCTTGAGCTTCTCCGACTTTCGAAAGGGTTAGGGTTAGGGTTAGGGATGAAAGCACATAGGAGAAAGAGATATTCTTGAATAACTTTTTTTGTGAAGGTCGGAGAGACTTGGAAAGTGGTTGCATCTGGACTAATTTGGGTCCTGCGGATCGATTGGTACCATCCCCGAGCTTGTACGACCTTCGGAAGAGGTCGACCGACGAAATTCCCCCAAATCTGAGGAGATATTCTTGAATAACTTTTTTTGTGAAGGTCGGAGAGACTTGCAAGTAGGCTCTACCCCCACTAAATGGGGTTGCGCGCATCGATCGGTACCATCCTTGAGCTTCTCCGACTTTCGGAAGGGTTAGGGTTAGGGTTAGGGATGAAAGCACATAGGAGAAAGAGATATTCTTGAATAACTTTTTTTGTGAAGGTCGGAGAGACTTGCAAGTAGGCTCTACCCCCACTAAATGGGGTAGCGCGCATCGATCGGTACCATCCTTGAGCTTCTCCGACTTTCGGAAGGGTTAGGGTTAGGGTTAGGGATGAAAGCACATAGGAGAAAGAGATATTCTTGAATAACTTTTTTTGTGAAGGTCGGAGAGACTTGGAAAGTGGTTGCATCTGGACTAATTTGGGTCCTGCGGATCGATTGGTACCATCCCCGAGCTTGTACGACCTTCGGAAGAGGTCGACCGACGAAATTCCCCCAAATCTGAGGAGATATTCTTGAATAACTTTTTTTGTGAAGGTCGGAGAGACTTGCAAGTAGGCTCTACCCCCACTAAATGGGGTTGCGCGCATCGATCGGTACCATCCTTGAGCTTCTCCGACTTTCGGAAGGGTTAGGGTTAGGGTTAGGGATGAAAGCACATAGGAGAAAGAGATATTCTTGAATAACTTTTTTTGTGAAGGTCGGAGAGACTTGCAAGTAGGCTCTACCCCCACTAAATGGGGTAGCGCGCATCGATCGGTACCATCCTTGAGCTTCTCCGACTTTCGGAAGGGTTAGGGTTAGGGTTAGGGATGAAAGCACATAGGAGAAAGAGATATTCTTGAATAACTTTTTTTGTGAAGGTCGGAGAGACTTGGAAAGTGGTTGCATCTGGACTAATTTGGGTCCTGCGGATCGATTGGTACCATCCCCGAGCTTGTACGACCTTCGGAAGAGGTCGACCGACGAAATTCCCCCAAATCTGAGGAGATATTCTTGAATAACTTTTTTTGTGAAGGTCGGAGAGACTTGCAAGTAGGCTCTACCCCCACTAAATGGGGTAGCGCGCATCGATCGGTACCATCTTTGAGCTTCTCCGACTTTCGGAAGGGTTAGGGTTAGGGTTAGGGATGAAAGCACATAGGAGAAAGAGATATTCTTGAATAACGTTTTTTGTGAAGGTCGGAGAGACTTGCAAGTAGGCTCTACCCCCACTAAATGGGGTAGCGCGCATCGATCGGTACCATCCTTGAGCTTCTCCGACTTTCGGAAGGGTTAGGGTTAGGGATGAAAGCACATAGGAGAAAGAGATATTCTTGAATAACTTTTTTTGTGAAGGTCGGAGAGACTTGGAAAGTGGTTGCATCTGGACTAATTTGGGTCCTGCGGATCGATTGGTACCATCCCCGAGCTTGTACGACCTTCGGAAGAGGTCGACCGACGAAATTCCCCCAAATCTGAGGAGATATTCTTGAATAACTTTTTTTGTGAAGGTCGGAGAGACTTGCAAGTAGGCTCTACCCCCACTAAATGGGGTAGCGCGCATCGATCGGTACCATCCTTGAGCTTCTCCGACTTTCGGAAGGGTTAGGGTTAGGGTTAGGGATGAAAGCACATAGGAGAAAGAGATATTCTTGAATAACTTTTTTTGTGAAGGTCGGAGAGACTTGCAAGTAGGCTCTACCCCCACTAAATGGGGTAGCGCGCATCGATCGGTACCATCCTTGAGCTTCTCCGACTTTCGGAAGGGTTAGGGTTAGGGTTAGGGATGAAAGCACATAGGAGAAAGAGATATTCTTGAATAACTTTTTTTGTGAAGGTCGGAGAGACTTGCAAGTAGGCTCTACCCCCACTAAATGGGGTAGCGCGCATCGATCGGTACCATCCTTGAGCTTCTCCGACTTTCGAAAGGGTTAGGGTTAGGGTTAGGGATGAAAGCACATAGGAGAAAGAGATATTCTTGAATAACTTTTTTTGTGAAGGTCGGAGAGACTTGGAAAGTGGTTGCATCTGGACTAATTTGGGTCCTGCAGATCGATTGGTACCATCCCCGAGCTTGTACGACCTTCGGAAGAGGTCGACCGACGAAATTCCCCCAAATCTGAGGAGATATTCTTGAATAACTTTTTTTGTGAAGGTCGGAGAGACTTGCAAGTAGGCTCTACCCCCACTAAATGGGGTTGCGCGCATCGATCGGTACCATCCTTGAGCTTCTCCGACTTTCGGAAGGGTTAGGGTTAGGGTTAGGGATGAAAGCACATAGGAGAAAGAGATATTCTTGAATAACTTTTTTTGTGAAGGTCGGAGAGACTTGCAAGTAGGCTCTACCCCCACTAAATGGGGTAGCGCGCATCGATCGGTACCATCCTTGAGCTTCTCCGACTTTCGGAAGGGTTAGGGTTAGGGTTAGGGATGAAAGCACATAGGAGAAAGAGATATTCTTGAATAACTTTTTTTGTGAAGGTCGGAGAGACTTGCAAGTAGGCTCTACCCCCACTAAATGGGGTAGCGCGCATCGATCGGTACCATCCTTGAGCTTCTCCGACTTTCGAAAGGGTTAGGGTTAGGGTTAGGGATGAAAGCACATAGGAGAAAGAGATATTCTTGAATAACTTTTTTTGTGAAGGTCGGAGAGACTTGCAAGTAGGCTCTACCCCCACTAAATGGGGTAGCGCGCATCGATCGGTACCATCCTTGAGCTTCTCCGACTTTCGGAAGGGTTAGGGTTAGGGTTAGGGATGAAAGCACATAGGAGAAAGAGATATTCTTGAATAACTTTTTTTGTGAAGGTCGGAGAGACTTGGAAAGTGGTTGCATCTGGACTAATTTGGGTCCTGCGGATCGATCGGTACCATCCTTGAGCTTCTCCGACTTTCGGAAGGGTTAGGGTTAGGGTTAGGGATGAAAGCACATAGGAGAAAGAGATATTCTTGAATAACTTTTTTTGTGAAGGTCGGAGAGACTTGGAAAGTGGTTGCATCTGGACTAATTTGGGTCCTGCGGATCGATTGGTACCATCCCCGAGCTTGTACGACCTTCGGAAAAGGTCGACCGACGAAATTCCCCCAAATCTGAGGAGATATTCTTGAATAACTTTTTTTGTGAAGGTCGGAGAGACATGCAAGTAGGCTCTACCCCCACTAAATGGGGTAGCGCGCATCGATCGGTACCATCCTTGAGCTTCTCCGACTTTTGGAAGGGTTAGGGTTAGGGTTAGGGATGAAAGCACATAGGAGAAAGAGATATTCTTGAATAACTTTTTTTGTGAAGGTCGGAGAGACTTGCAAGTAGGCTCTACCCCCACTAAATGGGGTAGCGCGCATCGATCGGTACCATCCTTGAGCTTCTACGACTTTCGGAAGGGTTAGGGTTAGGGTTAGGGATGAAAGCACATAGGAGAAAGAGATATTCTTGAATAACTTTTTTTGTGAAGGTCGGAGAGACTTGCAAGTAGGCTCTACCCCCACTAAATGGGGTAGCGCGCATCGATCGGTACCATCCTTGAGCTTCTCCGACTTTCGGAAGGGTTAGGGTTAGGGATGAAAGCACATAGGAGAAAGAGATATTCTTGAATAACTTTTTTTGTGAAGGTCGGAGAGACTTGCAAGTAGGCTCTACCCCCACTAAATGGGGTAGCGCGCATCGATCGGTACCATCCTTGAGCTTCTCCGACTTTCGGAAGGGTTAGGGTTAGGGTTAGGGATGAAAGCACATAGGAGAAAGAGATATTCTTGAATAACTTTTTTTGTGAAGGTCGGAGAGACTTGGAAAGTGGTTGCATCTGGACTAATTTGGGTCCTGCGGATCGATTGGTACCATCCCCGAGCTTGTACGACCTTCGGAAGAGGTCGACCGACGAAATTCCCCCAAATCTGAGGAGATATTCTTAAATAACTTTTTTTGTGAAGGTCGGAGAGACTTGCAAGTAGGCTCTACCCCCACTAAATGGGGTTGCGCGCATCGATCGGTACCATCCTTGAGCTTCTCCGACTTTCGGAAGGGTTAGGGTTAGGGTTAGGGATGAAAGCACATAGGAGAAAGAGATATTCTTGAATAACTTTTTTTGTGAAGGTCGGAGAGACTTGCAAGTAGGCTCTACCCCCACTAAATGGGGTAGCGCGCATCGATCGGTACCATCCTTGAGCTTCTCCGACTTTCGGAAGGGTTAGGGTTAGGGTTAGGGATGAAAGCACATAGGAGAAAGAGATATTCTTGAATAACTTTTTTTGTGAAGGTCGGAGAGACTTGCAAGTAGGCTCTACCCCCACTAAATGGGGTAGCGCGCATCGATCGGTACCATCCTTGAGCTTCTCCGACTTTCGAAAGGGTTAGGGTTAGGGATGAAAGCACATAGGAGAAAGAGATATTCTTGAATAACTTTTTTTGTGAAGGTCGGAGAGACTTGGAAAGTGGTTGCATCTGGACTAATTTGGGTCCTGCGGATCGATTGGTACCATCCCCGAGCTTGTACGACCTTCGGAAGAGGTCGACCGACGAAATTCCCCCAAATCTGAGGAGATATTCTTGAATAACGTTTTTTGTGAAGGTCGGAGAGACTTGCAAGTAGGCTCTACCCCCACTAAATGGGGTAGCGCGCATCGATCGGTACCATCTTTGAGCTTCTCCGACTTTCGGAAGGGTTAGGGTTAGGGTTAGGGATGAAAGCACATAGGAGAAAGAGATATTCTTGAATAACTTTTTTTGTGAAGGTCGGAGAGACTTGCAAGTAGGCTCTACCCCCACTAAATGGGGTAGCGCGCATCGATCAGTACCATCCTTGAGCTTCTCCGACTTTCGGAAGGGTTAGGGTTAGGGTTAGGGATGAAAGCACATAGGAGAAAGAGATATTCTTGAATAACTTTTTTTGTGAAGGTCGGAGAGACTTGCAAGTAGGCTCTACCCCCACTAAATGGGGTAGCGCGCATCGATCGGTACCATCCTTGAGCTTCTCCGACTTTCGAAAGGGTTAGGGTTAGGGTTAGGGATGAAAGCACATAGGAGAAAGAGATATTCTTGAATAACTTTTTTTGTGAAGGTCGGAGAGACTTGGAAAGTGGTTGCATCTGGACTAATTTGGGTCCTGCGGATCGATTGGTACCATCCCCGAGCTTGTACGACCTTCGGAAGAGGTCGACCGACGAAATTCCCCCAAATCTGAGGAGATATTCTTGAATAACTTTTTTTGTGAAGGTCGGAGAGACTTGCAAGTAGGCTCTACCCCCACTAAATGGGGTTGCGCGCATCGATCGGTACCATCCTTGAGCTTCTCCGACTTTCGGAAGGGTTAGGGTTAGGGTTAGGGATGAAAGCACATAGGAGAAAGAGATATTCTTGAATAACTTTTTTTGTGAAGGTCGGAGAGACTTGCAAGTAGGCTCTACCCCCACTAAATGGGGTAGCGCGCATCGATCGGTACCATCCTTGAGCTTCTCCGACTTTCGGAAGGGTTAGGGTTAGGGTTAGGGATGAAAGCACATAGGAGAAAGAGATATTCTTGAATAACTTTTTTTGTGAAGGTCGGAGAGACTTGGAAAGTGGTTGCATCTGGACTAATTTGGGTCCTGCGGATCGATTGGTACCATCCCCGAGCTTGTACGACCTTCGGAAGAGGTAGACCGACGAAATTCCCCCAAATCTGAGGAGATATTCTTGAATAACTTTTTTTGTGAAGGTCGGAGAGACTTGCAAGTAGGCTCTACCCCCACTAAATAGGGTTGCGCGCATCGATCGGTACCATCCTTGAGCTTCTCCGACTTTCGGAAGGGTTAGGGTTAGGGTTAGGGATGAAAGCACATAGGAGAAAGAGATATTCTTGAATAACTTTTTTTGTGAAGGTCGGAGAGACTTGGAAAGTGGTTGCATCTGGACTAATTTGGGTCCTGCGGATCGATTGGTACCATCCCCGAGCTTGTACGACCTTCGGAAAAGGTCGACCGACGAAATTCCCCCAAATCTGAGGAGATATTCTTGAATAACTTTTTTTGTGAAGGTCGGAGAGACATGCAAGTAGGCTCTACCCCCACTAAATGGGGTAGCGCGCATCGATCGGTACCATCCTTGAGCTTCTCCGACTTTTGGAAGGGTTAGGGTTAGGGTTAGGGATGAAAGCACATAGGAGAAAGAGATATTCTTGAATAACTTTTTTTGTGAAGGTCGGAGAGACTTGCAAGTAGGCTCTACCCCCACTAAATGGGGTAGCGCGCATCGATCGGTACCATCCTTGAGCTTCTCCGACTTTCGGAAGGGTTAGGGTTAGGGTTAGGGATGAAAGCACATAGGAGAAAGAGATATTCTTGAATAACTTTTTTTGTGAAGGTCGGAGAGACTTGCAAGTAGGCTCTACCCCCACTAAATGGGGTAGCGCGCATCGATCGGTACCATCCTTGAGCTTCTCCGACTTTCGAAAGGGTTAGGGTTAGGGTTAGGGATGAAAGCACATAGGAGAAAGAGATATTCTTGAATAACTTTTTTTGTGAAGGTCGGAGAGACTTGCAAGTAGGCTCTACCCCCACTAAATGGGGTAGCGCGCATCGATCGGTACCATCCTTGAGCTTCTCCGACTTTCGGAAGGGTTAGGGTTAGGGTTAGGGATGAAAGCACATAGGAGAAAGAGATATTCTTGAATAACTTTTTTTGTGAAGGTCGGAGAGACTTGGAAAGTGGTTGCATCTGGACTAATTTGGGTCCTGCGGATCGATTGGTACCATCCCCGAGCTTGTACGACCTTCGGAAAAGGTCGACCGACGAAATTCCCCCAAATCTGAGGAGATATTCTTGAATAACTTTTTTTGTGAAGGTCGGAGAGACATGCAAGTAGGCTCTACCCCCACTAAATGGGGTAGCGCGCATCGATCGGTACCATCCTTGAGCTTCTCCGACTTTTGGAAGGGTTAGGGTTAGGGTTAGGGATGAAAGCACATAGGAGAAAGAGATATTCTTGAATAACTTTTTTTGTGAAGGTCGGAGAGACTTGCAAGTAGGCTCTACCCCCACTAAATGGGGTAGCGCGCATCGATCGGTACCATCCTTGAGCTTCTACGACTTTCGGAAGGGTTAGGGTTAGGGTTAGGGATGAAAGCACATAGGAGAAAGAGATATTCTTGAATAACTTTTTTTGTGAAGGTCGGAGAGACTTGCAAGTAGGCTCTACCCCCACTAAATGGGGTAGCGCGCATCGATCGGTACCATCCTTGAGCTTCTCCGACTTTCGGAAGGGTTAGGGTTAGGGTTAGGGATGAAAGCACATAGGAGAAAGAGATATTCTTGAATAACTTTTTTTGTGAAGGTCGGAGAGACTTGCAAGTAGGCTCTACCCCCACTAAATGGGGTAGCGCGCATCGATCGGTACCATCCTTGAGCTTCTCCGACTTTCGGAAGGGTTAGGGTTAGGGTTAGGGATGAAAGCACATAGGAGAAAGAGATATTCTTGAATAACTTTTTTTGTGAAGGTCGGAGAGACTTGGAAAGTGGTTGCATCTGGACTAATTTGGGTCCTGCGGATCGATTGGTACCATCCCCGAGCTTGTACGACCTTCGGAAGAGGTCGACCGACGAAATTCCCCCAAATCTGAGGAGATATTCTTAAATAACTTTTTTTGTGAAGGTCGGAGAGACTTGCAAGTAGGCTCTACCCCCACTAAATGGGGTTGCGCGCATCGATCGGTACCATCCTTGAGCTTCTCCGACTTTCGGAAGGGTTAGGGTTAGGGTTAGGGATGAAAGCACATAGGAGAAAGAGATATTCTTGAATAACTTTTTTTGTGAAGGTCGGAGAGACTTGCAAGTAGGCTCTACCCCCACTAAATGGGGTAGCGCGCATCGATCGGTACCATCCTTGAGCTTCTCCGACTTTCGGAAGGGTTAGGGTTAGGGTTAGGGATGAAAGCACATAGGAGAAAGAGATATTCTTGAATAACTTTTTTTGTGAAGGTCGGAGAGACTTGCAAGTAGGCTCTACCCCCACTAAATGGGGTAGCGCGCATCGATCGGTACCATCCTTGAGCTTCTCCGACTTTCGAAAGGGTTAGGGTTAGGGATGAAAGCACATAGGAGAAAGAGATATTCTTGAATAACTTTTTTTGTGAAGGTCGGAGAGACTTGGAAAGTGGTTGCATCTGGACTAATTTGGGTCCTGCGGATCGATTGGTACCATCCCCGAGCTTGTACGACCTTCGGAAGAGGTCGACCGACGAAATTCCCCCAAATCTGAGGAGATATTCTTGAATAACGTTTTTTGTGAAGGTCGGAGAGACTTGCAAGTAGGCTCTACCCCCACTAAATGGGGTAGCGCGCATCGATCGGTACCATCTTTGAGCTTCTCCGACTTTCGGAAGGGTTAGGGTTAGGGTTAGGGATGAAAGCACATAGGAGAAAGAGATATTCTTGAATAACTTTTTTTGTGAAGGTCGGAGAGACTTGCAAGTAGGCTCTACCCCCACTAAATGGGGTAGCGCGCATCGATCAGTACCATCCTTGAGCTTCTCCGACTTTCGGAAGGGTTAGGGTTAGGGTTAGGGATGAAAGCACATAGGAGAAAGAGATATTCTTGAATAACTTTTTTTGTGAAGGTCGGAGAGACTTGCAAGTAGGCTCTACCCCCACTAAATGGGGTAGCGCGCATCGATCGGTACCATCCTTGAGCTTCTCCGACTTTCGAAAGGGTTAGGGTTAGGGTTAGGGATGAAAGCACATAGGAGAAAGAGATATTCTTGAATAACTTTTTTTGTGAAGGTCGGAGAGACTTGGAAAGTGGTTGCATCTGGACTAATTTGGGTCCTGCGGATCGATTGGTACCATCCCCGAGCTTGTACGACCTTCGGAAGAGGTCGACCGACGAAATTCCCCCAAATCTGAGGAGATATTCTTGAATAACTTTTTTTGTGAAGGTCGGAGAGACTTGCAAGTAGGCTCTACCCCCACTAAATGGGGTTGCGCGCATCGATCGGTACCATCCTTGAGCTTCTCCGACTTTCGGAAGGGTTAGGGTTAGGGTTAGGGATGAAAGCACATAGGAGAAAGAGATATTCTTGAATAACTTTTTTTGTGAAGGTCGGAGAGACTTGCAAGTAGGCTCTACCCCCACTAAATGGGGTAGCGCGCATCGATCGGTACCATCCTTGAGCTTCTCCGACTTTCGGAAGGGTTAGGGTTAGGGTTAGGGATGAAAGCACATAGGAGAAAGAGATATTCTTGAATAACTTTTTTTGTGAAGGTCGGAGAGACTTGGAAAGTGGTTGCATCTGGACTAATTTGGGTCCTGCGGATCGATTGGTACCATCCCCGAGCTTGTACGACCTTCGGAAGAGGTCGACCGACGAAATTCCCCCAAATCTGAGGAGATATTCTTGAATAACTTTTTTTGTGAAGGTCGGAGAGACTTGCAAGTAGGCTCTACCCCCACTAAATAGGGTTGCGCGCATCGATCGGTACCATCCTTGAGCTTCTCCGACTTTCGGAAGGGTTAGGGTTAGGGTTAGGGATGAAAGCACATAGGAGAAAGAGATATTCTTGAATAACTTTTTTTGTGAAGGTCGGAGAGACTTGGAAAGTGGTTGCATCTGGACTAATTTGGGTCCTGCGGATCGATTGGTACCATCCCCGAGCTTGTACGACCTTCGGAAAAGGTCGACCGACGAAATTCCCCCAAATCTGAGGAGATATTCTTGAATAACTTTTTTTTTGAAGGTCGGAGAGACATGCAAGTAGGCTCTACCCCCACTAAATGGGGTAGCGCGCATCGATCGGTACCATCCTTGAGCTTCTCCGACTTTCGGAAGGGTTAGGGTTAGGGTTAGGGATGAAAGCACATAGGAGAAAGAGATATTCTTGAATAACTTTTTTTGTGAAGGTCGGAGAGACTTGCAAGTAGGCTCTACCCCCACTAAATGGGGTAGCGCGCATCGATCGGTACCATCCTTGAGCTTCTCCGACTTTCGGAAGGGTTAGGGTTAGGGTTAGGGATGAAAGCACATAGGAGAAAGAGATATTCTTGAATAACTTTTTTTGTGAAGGTCGGAGAGACTTGCAAGTAGGCTCTACCCCCACTAAATGGGGTAGCGCGCATCGATCGGTACCATCCTTGAGCTTCTCCGACTTTCGAAAGGGTTAGGGTTAGGGATGAAAGCACATAGGAGAAAGAGATATTCTTGAATAACTTTTTTTGTGAAGGTCGGAGAGACTTGGAAAGTGGTTGCATCTGGACTAATTTGGGTCCTGCGGATCGATTGGTACCATCCCCGAGCTTGTACGACCTTCGGAAGAGGTCGACCGACGAAATTCCCCCAAATCTGAGGAGATATTCTTGAATAACTTTTTTTGTGAAGGTCGGAGAGACTTGCAAGTAGGCTCTACCCCCACTAAATGGGGTAGCGCGCATCGATCGGTACCATCCTTGAGCTTCTCCGACTTTCGGAAGGGTTAGGGTTAGGGTTAGGGATGAAAGCACATAGGAGAAAGAGATATTCTTGAATAACTTTTTTTGTGAAGGTCGGAGAGACTTGCAAGTAGGCTCTACTCCCACTAAATGGGGTAGCGCGCATCGATCGGTACCATCCTTGAGCTTCTCCGACTTTCGGAAGGGTTAGGGTTAGGGTTAGGGATGAAAGCACATAGGAGAAAGAGATATTCTTGAATAACTTTTTTTGTGAAGGTCGGAGAGACTTGCAAGTAGGCTCTACCCCCACTAAATGGGGTAGCGCGCATCGATCGGTACCATCCTTGAGCTTCTCCGACTTTCGAAAGGGTTAGGGTTAGGGTTAGGGATGAAAGCACATAGGAGAAAGAGATATTCTTGAATAACTTTTTTTGTGAAGGTCGGAGAGACTTGGAAAGTGGTTGCATCTGGACTAATTTGGGTCCTGCGGATCGATTGGTACCATCCCCGAGCTTGTACGACCTTCGGAAGAGGTCGACCGACGAAATTCCCCCAAATCTGAGGAGATATTCTTGAATAACTTTTTTTGTGAAGGTCGGAGAGACTTGCAAGTAGGCTCTACCCCCACTAAATGGGGTTGCACGCATCGATCGGTACCATCCTTGAGCTTCTCCGACTTTCGGAAGGGTTAGGGTTAGGGATGAAAGCACATAGGAGAAAGAGATATTCTTGAATAACTTTTTTTGTGAAGGTCGGAGAGACTTGCAAGTAGGCTCTACCCCCACTAAATGGGGTAGCGCGCATCGATCGGTACCATCCTTGAGCTTCTCCGACTTTCGGAAGGGTTAGGGTTAGGGATGAAAGCACATAGGAGAAAGAGATATTCTTGAATAACTTTTTTTGTGAAGGTCGGAGAGACTTGGAAAGTGGTTGCATCTGGACTAATTTGGGTCCTGCAGATCGATTGGTACCATCCCCGAGCTTGTACGACCTTCGGAAGAGGTCGACCGACGAAATTCCCCCAAATCTGAGGAGATATTCTTGAATAACTTTTTTTGTGAAGGTCGGAGAGACTTGCAAGTAGGCTCTACCCCCACTAAATGCGGTTGCGCGCATCGATCGGTACCATCCTTGAGCTTCTCCGACTTTCGGAAGGGTTAGGGTTAGGGTTAGGGATGAAAGCACATAGGAGAAAGAGATATTCTTGAATAACTTTTTTTGTGAAGGTCGGAGAGACTTGGAAAGTGGTTGCATCTGGACTAATTTGGGTCCTGCGGATCGATTGGTACCATCCCCGAGCTTGTACGACCTTCGGAAAAGGTCGACCGACGAAATTCCCCCAAATCTGAGGAGATATTCTTGAATAACTTTTTTTGTGAAGGTCGGAGAGACATGCAAGTAGGCTCTACCCCCACTAAATGGGGTAGCGCGCATCGATCGGTACCATCCTTGAGCTTCTCCGACTTTTGGAAGGGTTAGGGTTAGGGTTAGGGATGAAAGCACATAGGAGAAAGAGATATTCTTGAATAACTTTTTTTGTGAAGGTCGGAGAGACTTGCAAGTAGGCTCTACCCCCACTAAATGGGGTAGCGCGCATCGATCGGTACCATCCTTGAGCTTCTACGACTTTCGGAAGGGTTAGGGTTAGGGTTAGGGATGAAAGCACATAGGAGAAAGAGATATTCTTGAATAACTTTTTTTGTGAAGGTCGGAGAGACTTGCAAGTAGGCTCTACCCCCACTAAATGGGGTAGTGCGCATCGATCGGTACCATCCTTGAGCTTCTCCGACTTTCGGAAGGGTTAGGGTTAGGGTTAGGGATGAAAGCACATAGGAGAAAGAGATATTCTTGAATAACTTTTTTTGTGAAGGTCGGAGAGACTTGCAAGTAGGCTCTACCCCCACTAAATGGGGTAGCGCGCATCGATCGGTACCATCCTTGAGCTTCTCCGACTTTCGGAAGGGTTAGGGTTAGGGTTAGGGATGAAAGCACATAGGAGAAAGAGATATTCTTGAATAACTTTTTTTGTGAAGGTCGGAAAGACTTGGAAAGTGGTTGCATCTGGACTAATTTGGGTCCTGCGGATCGATTGGTACCATCCCCGAGCTTGTACGACCTTCGGAAGAGGTCGACCGACGAAATTCCCCCAAATCTGAGGAGATATTCTTGAATAACTTTTTTTGTGAAGGTCGGAGAGACTTGCAAGTAGGCTCTACCCCCACTAAATGGGGTTGCGCGCATCGATCGGTACCATCCTTGAGCTTCTCCGACTTTCGGAAGGGTTAGGGTTAGGGTTAGGGATGAAAGCACATAGGAGAAAGAGATATTCTTGAATAACTTTTTTTGTGAAGGTCGGAGAGACTTGCAAGTAGGCTCTACCCCCACTAAATGGGGTAGCGCGCATCGATCGGTACCATCCTTGAGCTTCTCCGACTTTCGGAAGGGTTAGGGTTAGGGTTAGGGATGAAAGCACATAGGAGAAAGAGATATTCTTGAATAACTTTTTTTGTGAAGGTCGGAGAGACTTGCAAGTAGGCTCTACCCCCACTAAATGGGGTAGCGCGCATCGATCGGTACCATCCTTGAGCTTCTCCGACTTTCGAAAGGGTTAGGGTTAGGGATGAAAGCACATAGGAGAAAGAGATATTCTTGAATAACTTTTTTTGTGAAGGTCGGAGAGACTTGGAAAGTGGTTGCATCTGGACTAATTTGGGTCCTGCGGATCGATTGGTACCATCCCCGAGCTTGTACGACCTTCGGAAGAGGTCGACCGACGAAATTCCCCCAAATCTGAGGAGATATTCTTGAATAACGTTTTTTGTGAAGGTCGGAGAGACTTGCAAGTAGGCTCTACCCCCACTAAATGGGGTAGCGCGCATCGATCGGTACCATCCTTGAGCTTCTCCGACTTTCGGAAGGGTTAGGGTTAGGGTTAGGGATGAAAGCACATAGGAGAAAGAGATATTCTTGAATAACTTTTTTTGTGAAGGTCGGAGAGACTTGCAAATAGGCTCTACCCCCACTAAATGGGGTAGCGCGCATCGATCGGTACCATCCTTGAGCTTCTCCGACTTTCGGAAGGGTTAGGGTTAGGGTTAGGGATGAAAGCACATAGGAGAAAGAGATATTCTTGAATAACTTTTTTTGTGAAGGTCGGAGAGACTTGCAAGTAGGCTCTACCCCCACTAAATGGGGTAGCGCGCATCGATCGGTACCATCCTTGAGCTTCTCCGACTTTCGAAAGGGTTAGGGTTAGGGTTAGGGATGAAAGCACATAGGAGAAAGAGATATTCTTGAATAACTTTTTTTGTGAAGGTCGGAGAGACTTGGAAAGTGGTTGCATCTGGACTAATTTGGGTCCTGCGGATCGATTGGTACCATCCCCGAGCTTGTACGACCTTCGGAAGAGGTCGACCGACGAAATTCCCCCAAATCTGAGGAGATATTCTTGAATAACTTTTTTTGTGAAGGTCGGAGAGACTTGCAAGTAGGCTCTACCCCCACTAAATGGGGTTGCGCGCATCGATCGGTACCATCCTTGAGCTTCTCCGACTTTCGGAAGGGTTAGGGTTAGGGTTAGGGATGAAAGCACATAGGAGAAAGAGATATTCTTGAATAACTTTTTTTGTGAAGGTCGGAGAGACTTGCAAGTAGGCTCTACCCCCACTAAATGGGGTAGCGCGCATCGATCGGTACCATCCTTGAGCTTCTCCGACTTTCGGAAGGGTTAGGGTTAGGGTTAGGGATGAAAGCACATAGGAGAAAGAGATATTCTTGAATAACTTTTTTTGTGAAGGTCGGAGAGACTTGGAAAGTGGTTGCATCTGGACTAATTTGGGTCCTGCGGATCGATTGGTACCATCCCCGAGCTTGTACGACCTTCGGAAGAGGTCGACCGACGAAATTCCCCCAAATCTGAGGAGATATTCTTGAATAACTTTTTTTGTGAAGGTCGGAGAGACTTGCAAGTAGGCTCTACCCCCACTAAATGGGGTTGCGCGCATCGATCGGTACCATCCTTGAGCTTCTCCGACTTTCGGAAGGGTTAGGGTTAGGGTTAGGGATGAAAGCACATAGGAGAAAGAGATATTCTTGAATGACTTTTTTTGTGAAGGTCGGAGAGACTTGGAAAGTGGTTGCATCTGGACTAATTTGGGTCCTGCGGATCGATTGGTACCATCCCCGAGCTTGTACGACCTTCGGAAAAGGTCGACCGACGAAATTCCCCCAAATCTGAGGAGATATTCTTGAATAACTTTTTTTGTGAAGGTCGGAGAGACATGCAAGTAGGCTCTACCCCCACTAAATGGGGTAGCGCGCATCGATCGGTACCATCCTTGAGCTTCTCCGACTTTCGGAAGGGTTAGGGTTAGGGTTAGGGATGAAAGCACATAGGAGAAAGAGATATTCTTGAATAACTTTTTTTGTGAAGGTCGGAGAGACTTGCAAGTAGGCTCTACCCCCACTAAATGGGGTAGCGCGCATCGATCGGTACCATCCTTGAGCTTCTCCGACTTTCGGAAGGGTTAGGGTTAGGGTTAGGGATGAAAGCACATAGGAGAAAGAGATATTCTTGAATAACTTTTTTTGTGAAGGTCGGAGAGACTTGCAAGTAGGCTCTACCCCCACTAAATGGGGTAGCGCGCATCGATCGGTACCATCCTTGAGCTTCTCCGACTTTCGAAAGGGTTAGGGTTAGGGATGAAAGCACATAGGAGAAAGAGATATTCTTGAATAACTTTTTTTGTGAAGGTCGGAGAGACTTGGAAAGTGGTTGCATCTGGACTAATTTGGGTCCTGCGGATCGATTGGTACCATCCCCGAGCTTGTACGACCTTCGGAAGAGGTCGACCGACGAAATTCCCCCAAATCTGAGGAGATATTCTTGAATAACTTTTTTTGTGAAGGTCGGAGAGACTTGCAAGTAGGCTCTACCCCCACTAAATGGGGTAGCGCGCATCGATCGGTACCATCCTTGAGCTTCTCCGACTTTCGGAAGGGTTAGGGTTAGGGTTAGGGATGAAAGCACATAGGAGAAAGAGATATTCTTGAATAACTTTTTTTGTGAAGGTCGGAGAGACTTGCAAGTAGGCTCTACCCCCACTAAATGGGGTAGCGCGCATCGATCGGTACCATCCTTGAGCTTCTCCGACTTTCGGAAGGGTTAGGGTTAGGGTTAGGGATGAAAGCACATAGGAGAAAGAGATATTCTTGAATAACTTTTTTTGTGAAGGTCGGAGAGACTTGCAAGTAGGCTCTACCCCCACTAAATGGGGTAGCGCGCATCGATCGGTACCATCCTTGAGCTTCTCCGACTTTCGAAAGGGTTAGGGTTAGGGATGAAAGCACATAGGAGAAAGAGATATTCTTGAATAACTTTTTTTGTGAAGGTCGGAGAGACTTGGAAAGTGGTTGCATCTGGACTAATTTGGGTCCTGCGGATCGATTGGTACCATCCCCGAGCTTGTACGACCTTCGGAAGAGGTCGACCGACGAAATTCCCCCAAATCTGAGGAGATATTCTTGAATAACGTTTTTTGTGAAGGTCGGAGAGACTTGCAAGTAGGCTCTACCCCCACTAAATGGGGTAGCGCGCATCGATCGGTACCATCCTTGAGCTTCTCCGACTTTCGGAAGGGTTAGGGTTAGGGTTAGGGATGAAAGCACATAGGAGAAAGAGATATTCTTGAATAACTTTTTTTGTGAAGGTCGGAGAGACTTGCAAGTAGGCTCTACCCCCACTAAATGGGGTAGCGCGCATCGATCGGTACCATCCTTGAGCTTCTCCGACTTTCGGAAGGGTTAGGGTTAGGGTTAGGGATGAAAGCACATAGGAGAAAGAGATATTCTTGAATAACTTTTTTTGTGAAGGTCGGAGAGACTTGCAAGTAGGCTCTACCCCCACTAAATGGGGTAGCGCGCATCGATCGGTACCATCCTTGAGCTTCTCCGACTTTCGGAAGGGTTAGGGTTAGGGTTAGGGATGAAAGCACATAGGAGAAAGAGATATTCTTGAATAACTTTTTTTGTGAAGGTCGGAGAGACTTGCAAGTAGGCTCTACCCCCACTAAATGGGGTAGCGCGCATCGATCGGTACCATCCTTGAGCTTCTCCGACTTTCGAAAGGGTTAGGGTTAGGGATGAAAGCACATAGGAGAAAGAGATATTCTTGAATAACTTTTTTTGTGAAGGTCGGAGAGACTTGGAAAGTGGTTGCATCTGGACTAATTTGGGTCCTGCGGATCGATTGGTACCATCCCCGAGCTTGTACGACCTTCGGAAGAGGTCGACCGACGAAATTCCCCCAAATCTGAGGAGATATTCTTGAATAACGTTTTTTGTGAAGGTCGGAGAGACTTGCAAGTAGGCTCTACCCCCACTAAATGGGGTAGCGCGCATCGATCGGTACCATCCTTGAGCTTCTCCGACTTTCGGAAGGGTTAGGGTTAGGGTTAGGGATGAAAGCACATAGGAGAAAGAGATATTCTTGAATAACTTTTTTTGTGAAGGTCGGAGAGACTTGCAAGTAGGCTCTACCCCCACTAAATGGGGTAGCGCGCATCGATCGGTACCATCCTTGAGCTTCTCCGACTTTCGGAAGGGTTAGGGTTAGGGTTAGGGATGAAAGCACATAGGAGAAAGAGATATTCTTGAATAACTTTTTTTGTGAAGGTCGGAGAGACTTGCAAGTAGGCTCTACCCCCACTAAATGGGGTAGCGCGCATCGATCGGTACCATCCTTGAGCTTCTCCGACTTTCGGAAGGGTTAGGGTTAGGGTTAGGGATGAAAGCACATAGGAGAAAGAGATATTCTTGAATAACTTTTTTTGTGAAGGTCGGAGAGACTTGCAAGTAGGCTCTACCCCCACTAAATGGGGTAGCGCGCATCGATCGGTACCATCCTTGAGCTTCTCCGACTTTCGAAAGGGTTAGGGTTAGGGATGAAAGCACATAGGAGAAAGAGATATTCTTGAATAACTTTTTTTGTGAAGGTCGGAGAGACTTGGAAAGTGGTTGCATCTGGACTAATTTGGGTCCTGCGGATCGATTGGTACCATCCCCGAGCTTGTACGACCTTCGGAAGAGGTCGACCGACGAAATTCCCCCAAATCTGAGGAGATATTCTTGAATAACGTTTTTTGTGAAGGTCGGAGAGACTTGCAAGTAGGCTCTACCCCCACTAAATGGGGTAGCGCGCATCGATCGGTACCATCCTTGAGCTTCTCCGACTTTCGGAAGGGTTAGGGTTAGGGTTAGGGATGAAAGCACATAGGAGAAAGAGATATTCTTGAATAACTTTTTTTGTGAAGGTCGGAGAGACTTGCAAGTAGGCTCTACCCCCACTAAATGGGGTAGCGCGCATCGATCGGTACCATCCTTGAGCTTCTCCGACTTTCGGAAGGGTTAGGGTTAGGGTTAGGGATGAAAGCACATAGGAGAAAGAGATATTCTTGAATAACTTTTTTTGTGAAGGTCGGAGAGACTTGCAAGTAGGCTCTACCCCCACTAAATGGGGTAGCGCGCATCGATCGGTACCATCCTTGAGCTTCTCCGACTTTCGAAAGGGTTAGGGTTAGGGATGAAAGCACATAGGAGAAAGAGATATTCTTGAATAACTTTTTTTGTGAAGGTCGGAGAGACTTGGAAAGTGGTTGCATCTGGACTAATTTGGGTCCTGCGGATCGATTGGTACCATCCCCGAGCTTGTACGACCTTCGGAAGAGGTCGACCGACGAAATTCCCCCAAATCTGAGGAGATATTCTTGAATAACGTTTTTTGTGAAGGTCGGAGAGACTTGCAAGTAGGCTCTACCCCCACTAAATGGGGTAGCGCGCATCGATCGGTACCATCCTTGAGCTTCTCCGACTTTCGGAAGGGTTAGGGTTAGGGTTAGGGATGAAAGCACATAGGAGAAAGAGATATTCTTGAATAACTTTTTTTGTGAAGGTCGGAGAGACTTGCAAGTAGGCTCTACCCCCACTAAATGGGGTAGCGCGCATCGATCGGTACCATCCTTGAGCTTCTCCGACTTTCGGAAGGGTTAGGGTTAGGGTTAGGGATGAAAGCACATAGGAGAAAGAGATATTCTTGAATAACTTTTTTTGTGAAGGTCGGAGAGACTTGCAAGTAGGCTCTACCCCCACTAAATGGGGTAGCGCGCATCGATCGGTACCATCCTTGAGCTTCTCCGACTTTCGAAAGGGTTAGGGTTAGGGTTAGGGATGAAAGCACATAGGAGAAAGAGATATTCTTGAAAAACTTTTTTTGTGAAGGTCGGAGAGACTTGGAAAGTGGTTGCATCTGGACTAATTTGGGTCCTGCGGATCGATTGGTACCATCCCCGAGCTTGTACGACCTTCGGAAGAGGTCGACCGACGAAATTCCCCCAAATCTGAGGAGATATTCTTGAATAACTTTTTTTGTGAAGGTCGGAGAGACTTGCAAGTAGGCTCTACCCCCACTAAATGGGGTAGCGCGCATCGATCGGTACCATCCTTGAGCTTCTCCGACTTTCGGAAGGGTTAGGGTTAGGGTTAGGGATGAAAGCACATAGGAGAAAGAGATATTCTTGAATAACTTTTTTTGTGAAGGTCGGAGAGACTTGCAAGTAGGCTCTACCCCCACTAAATGGGGTAGCGCGCATCGATCGGTACCATCCTTGAGCTTCTCCGACTTTCGAAAGGGTTAGGGTTAGGGATGAAAGCACATAGGAGAAAGAGATATTCTTGAATAACTTTTTTTGTGAAGGTCGGAGAGACTTGGAAAGTGGTTGCATCTGGACTAATTTGGGTCCTGCGGATCGATTGGTACCATCCCCGAGCTTGTACGACCTTCGGAAGAGGTCGACCGACGAAATTCCCCCAAATCTGAGGAGATATTCTTGAATAACGTTTTTTGTGAAGGTCGGAGAGACTTGCAAGTAGGCTCTACCCCCACTAAATGGGGTAGCGCGCATCGATCGGTACCATCCTTGAGCTTCTCCGACTTTCGGAAGGGTTAGGGTTAGGGTTAGGGATGAAAGCACATAGGAGAAAGAGATATTCTTGAATAACTTTTTTTGTGAAGGTCGGAGAGACTTGCAAGTAGGCTCTACCCCCACTAAATGGGGTAGCGCGCATCGATCGGTACCATCCTTGAGCTTCTCCGACTTTCGGAAGGGTTAGGGTTAGGGTTAGGGATGAAAGCACATAGGAGAAAGAGATATTCTTGAATAACTTTTTTTGTGAAGGTCGGAGAGACTTGCAAGTAGGCTCTACCCCCACTAAATGGGGTAGCGCGCATCGATCGGTACCATCCTTGAGCTTCTCCGACTTTCGAAAGGGTTAGGGTTAGGGTTAGGGATGAAAGCACATAGGAGAAAGAGATATTCTTGAAAAACTTTTTTTGTGAAGGTCGGAGAGACTTGGAAAGTGGTTGCATCTGGACTAATTTGGGTCCTGCGGATCGATTGGTACCATCCCCGAGCTTGTACGACCTTCGGAAGAGGTCGACCGACGAAATTCCCCCAAATCTGAGGAGATATTCTTGAATAACTTTTTTTGTGAAGGTCGGAGAGACTTGCAAGTAGGCTCTACCCCCACTAAATGGGGTTGCGCGCATCGATCGGTACCATCCTTGAGCTTCTCCGACTTTCGGAAGGGTTAGGGTTAGGGTTAGGGATGAAAGCACATAGGAGAAAGAGATATTCTTGAATAACTTTTTTTGTGAAGGTCGGAGAGACTTGCAAGTAGGCTCTACCCCCACTAAATGGGGTAGTGCGCATCGATCGGTACCATCCTTGAGCTTCTCCGACTTTCGGAAGGGTTAGGGTTAGGGTTAGGGATGAAAGCACATAGGAGAAAGAGATATTCTTGAATAACTTTTTTTGTGAAGGTCGGAGAGACTTGCAAGTAGGCTCTACCCCCACTAAATGGGGTAGCGCGCATCGATCGGTACCATCCTTGAGCTTCTCCGACTTTCGGAAGGGTTAGGGTTAGGGTTAGGGATGAAAGCACATAGGAGAAAGAGATATTCTTGAATAACTTTTTTTGTGAAGGTCGGAAAGACTTGGAAAGTGGTTGCATCTGGACTAATTTGGGTCCTGCGGATCGATTGGTACCATCCCCGAGCTTGTACGACCTTCGGAAGAGGTCGACCGACGAAATTCCCCCAAATCTGAGGAGATATTCTTGAATAACTTTTTTTGTGAAGGTCGGAGAGACTTGCAAGTAGGCTCTACCCCCACTAAATGGGGTTGCGCGCATCGATCGGTACCATCCTTGAGCTTCTCCGACTTTCGGAAGGGTTAGGGTTAGGGTTAGGGATGAAAGCACATAGGAGAAAGAGATATTCTTGAATAACTTTTTTTGTGAAGGTCGGAGAGACTTGCAAGTAGGCTCTACCCCCACTAAATGGGGTAGCGCGCATCGATCGGTACCATCCTTGAGCTTCTCCGACTTTCGGAAGGGTTAGGGTTAGGGTTAGGGATGAAAGCACATAGGAGAAAGAGATATTCTTGAATAACTTTTTTTGTGAAGGTCGGAGAGACTTGCAAGTAGGCTCTACCCCCACTAAATGGGGTAGCGCGCATCGATCGGTACCATCCTTGAGCTTCTCCGACTTTCGAAAGGGTTAGGGTTAGGGATGAAAGCACATAGGAGAAAGAGATATTCTTGAATAACTTTTTTTGTGAAGGTCGGAGAGACTTGGAAAGTGGTTGCATCTGGACTAATTTGGGTCCTGCGGATCGATTGGTACCATCCCCGAGCTTGTACGACCTTCGGAAGAGGTCGACCGACGAAATTCCCCCAAATCTGAGGAGATATTCTTGAATAACGTTTTTTGTGAAGGTCGGAGAGACTTGCAAGTAGGCTCTACCCCCACTAAATGGGGTAGCGCGCATCGATCGGTACCATCCTTGAGCTTCTCCGACTTTCGGAAGGGTTAGGGTTAGGGTTAGGGATGAAAGCACATAGGAGAAAGAGATATTCTTGAATAACTTTTTTTGTGAAGGTCGGAGAGACTTGCAAGTAGGCTCTACCCCCACTAAATGGGGTAGCGCGCATCGATCGGTACCATCCTTGAGCTTCTCCGACTTTCGGAAGGGTTAGGGTTAGGGTTAGGGATGAAAGCACATAGGAGAAAGAGATATTCTTGAATAACTTTTTTTGTGAAGGTCGGAGAGACTTGCAAGTAGGCTCTACCCCCACTAAATGGGGTAGCGCGCATCGATCGGTACCATCCTTGAGCTTCTCCGACTTTCGAAAGGGTTAGGGTTAGGGATGAAAGCACATAGGAGAAAGAGATATTCTTGAATAACTTTTTTTGTGAAGGTCGGAGAGACTTGGAAAGTGGTTGCATCTGGACTAATTTGGGTCCTGCGGATCGATTGGTACCATCCCCGAGCTTGTACGACCTTCGGAAGAGGTCGACCGACGAAATTCCCCCAAATCTGAGGAGATATTCTTGAATAACGTTTTTTGTGAAGGTCGGAGAGACTTGCAAGTAGGCTCTACCCCCACTAAATGGGGTAGCGCGCATCGATCGGTACCATCCTTGAGCTTCTCCGACTTTCGGAAGGGTTAGGGTTAGGGTTAGGGATGAAAGCACATAGGAGAAAGAGATATTCTTGAATAACTTTTTTTGTGAAGGTCGGAGAGACTTGCAAGTAGGCTCTACCCCCACTAAATGGGGTAGCGCGCATCGATCGGTACCATCCTTGAGCTTCTCCGACTTTCGGAAGGGTTAGGGTTAGGGTTAGGGATGAAAGCACATAGGAGAAAGAGATATTCTTGAATAACTTTTTTTGTGAAGGTCGGAGAGACTTGCAAGTAGGCTCTACCCCCACTAAATGGGGTAGCGCGCATCGATCGGTACCATCCTTGAGCTTCTCCGACTTTCGAAAGGGTTAGGGTTAGGGTTAGGGATGAAAGCACATAGGAGAAAGAGATATTCTTGAAAAACTTTTTTTGTGAAGGTCGGAGAGACTTGGAAAGTGGTTGCATCTGGACTAATTTGGGTCCTGCGGATCGATTGGTACCATCCCCGAGCTTGTACGACCTTCGGAAGAGGTCGACCGACGAAATTCCCCCAAATCTGAGGAGATATTCTTGAATAACTTTTTTTGTGAAGGTCGGAGAGACTTGCAAGTAGGCTCTACCCCCACTAAATGGGGTAGCGCGCATCGATCGGTACCATCCTTGAGCTTCTCCGACTTTCGGAAGGGTTAGGGTTAGGGTTAGGGATGAAAGCACATAGGAGAAAGAGATATTCTTGAATAACTTTTTTTGTGAAGGTCGGAGAGACTTGCAAGTAGGCTCTACCCCACTAAATGGGGTAGCGCGCATCGATCGGTACCATCCTTGAGCTTCTCCGACTTTCGAAAGGGTTAGGGTTAGGGATGAAAGCACATAGGAGAAAGAGATATTCTTGAATAACTTTTTTTGTGAAGGTCGGAGAGACTTGGAAAGTGGTTGCATCTGGACTAATTTGGGTCCTGCGGATCGATTGGTACCATCCCCGAGCTTGTACGACCTTCGGAAGAGGTCGACCGACGAAATTCCCCCAAATCTGAGGAGATATTCTTGAATAACGTTTTTTGTGAAGGTCGGAGAGACTTGCAAGTAGGCTCTACCCCCACTAAATGGGGTAGCGCGCATCGATCGGTACCATCCTTGAGCTTCTCCGACTTTCGGAAGGGTTAGGGTTAGGGTTAGGGATGAAAGCACATAGGAGAAAGAGATATTCTTGAATAACTTTTTTTGTGAAGGTCGGAGAGACTTGCAAGTAGGCTCTACCCCCACTAAATGGGGTAGCGCGCATCGATCGGTACCATCCTTGAGCTTCTCCGACTTTCGGAAGGGTTAGGGTTAGGGTTAGGGATGAAAGCACATAGGAGAAAGAGATATTCTTGAATAACTTTTTTTGTGAAGGTCGGAGAGACTTGCAAGTAGGCTCTACCCCCACTAAATGGGGTAGCGCGCATCGATCGGTACCATCCTTGAGCTTCTCCGACTTTCGAAAGGGTTAGGGTTAGGGTTAGGGATGAAAGCACATAGGAGAAAGAGATATTCTTGAAAAACTTTTTTTGTGAAGGTCGGAGAGACTTGGAAAGTGGTTGCATCTGGACTAATTTGGGTCCTGCGGATCGATTGGTACCATCCCCGAGCTTGTACGACCTTCGGAAGAGGTCGACCGACGAAATTCCCCCAAATCTGAGGAGATATTCTTGAATAACTTTTTTTGTGAAGGTCGGAGAGACTTGCAAGTAGGCTCTACCCCCACTAAATGGGGTTGCGCGCATCGATCGGTACCATCCTTGAGCTTCTCCGACTTTCGGAAGGGTTAGGGTTAGGGTTAGGGATGAAAGCACATAGGAGAAAGAGATATTCTTGAATAACTTTTTTTGTGAAGGTCGGAGAGACTTGCAAGTAGGCTCTACCCCCACTAAATGGGGTAGTGCGCATCGATCGGTACCATCCTTGAGCTTCTCCGACTTTCGGAAGGGTTAGGGTTAGGGTTAGGGATGAAAGCACATAGGAGAAAGAGATATTCTTGAATAACTTTTTTTGTGAAGGTCGGAGAGACTTGCAAGTAGGCTCTACCCCCACTAAATGGGGTAGCGCGCATCGATCGGTACCATCCTTGAGCTTCTCCGACTTTCGGAAGGGTTAGGGTTAGGGTTAGGGATGAAAGCACATAGGAGAAAGAGATATTCTTGAATAACTTTTTTTGTGAAGGTCGGAAAGACTTGGAAAGTGGTTGCATCTGGACTAATTTGGGTCCTGCGGATCGATTGGTACCATCCCCGAGCTTGTACGACCTTCGGAAGAGGTCGACCGACGAAATTCCCCCAAATCTGAGGAGATATTCTTGAATAACTTTTTTTGTGAAGGTCGGAGAGACTTGCAAGTAGGCTCTACCCCCACTAAATGGGGTTGCGCGCATCGATCGGTACCATCCTTGAGCTTCTCCGACTTTCGGAAGGGTTAGGGTTAGGGTTAGGGATGAAAGCACATAGGAGAAAGAGATATTCTTGAATAACTTTTTTTGTGAAGGTCGGAGAGACTTGCAAGTAGGCTCTACCCCCACTAAATGGGGTAGCGCGCATCGATCGGTACCATCCTTGAGCTTCTCCGACTTTCGGAAGGGTTAGGGTTAGGGTTAGGGATGAAAGCACATAGGAGAAAGAGATATTCTTGAATAACTTTTTTTGTGAAGGTCGGAGAGACTTGCAAGTAGGCTCTACCCCCACTAAATGGGGTAGCGCGCATCGATCGGTACCATCCTTGAGCTTCTCCGACTTTCGAAAGGGTTAGGGTTAGGGATGAAAGCACATAGGAGAAAGAGATATTCTTGAATAACTTTTTTTGTGAAGGTCGGAGAGACTTGGAAAGTGGTTGCATCTGGACTAATTTGGGTCCTGCGGATCGATTGGTACCATCCCCGAGCTTGTACGACCTTCGGAAGAGGTCGACCGACGAAATTCCCCCAAATCTGAGGAGATATTCTTGAATAACGTTTTTTGTGAAGGTCGGAGAGACTTGCAAGTAGGCTCTACCCCCACTAAATGGGGTAGCGCGCATCGATCGGTACCATCCTTGAGCTTCTCCGACTTTCGGAAGGGTTAGGGTTAGGGTTAGGGATGAAAGCACATAGGAGAAAGAGATATTCTTGAATAACTTTTTTTGTGAAGGTCGGAGAGACTTGCAAGTAGGCTCTACCCCCACTAAATGGGGTAGCGCGCATCGATCGGTACCATCCTTGAGCTTCTCCGACTTTCGGAAGGGTTAGGGTTAGGGTTAGGGATGAAAGCACATAGGAGAAAGAGATATTCTTGAATAACTTTTTTTGTGAAGGTCGGAGAGACTTGCAAGTAGGCTCTACCCCCACTAAATGGGGTAGCGCGCATCGATCGGTACCATCCTTGAGCTTCTCCGACTTTCGAAAGGGTTAGGGTTAGGGTTAGGGATGAAAGCACATAGGAGAAAGAGATATTCTTGAATAACTTTTTTTGTGAAGGTCGGAGAGACTTGGAAAGTGGTTGCATCTGGACTAATTTGGGTCCTGCGGATCGATTGGTACCATCCCCGAGCTTGTACGACCTTCGGAAGAGGTCGACCGACGAAATTCCCCCAAATCTGAGGAGATATTCTTGAATAACTTTTTTTGTGAAGGTCGGAGAGACTTGCAAGTAGGCTCTACCCCCACTAAATGGGGTTGCGCGCATCGATCAGTACCATCCTTGAGCTTCTCCGACTTTCGGAAGGGTTAGGGTTAGGGTTAGGGATGAAAGCACATAGGAGAAAGAGATATTCTTGAATAACTTTTTTTGTGAAGGTCGGAGAGACTTGCAAGTAGGCTCTACCCCCACTTAATGGGGTAGCGCGCATCGATCGGTACCATCCCTTGAGCTTCTCCGACTTTCGGAAGGGTTAGGGTTAGGGTTAGGGATGAAAGCACATAGGAGAAAGAGATATTCTTGAATAACTTTTTTTGTGAAGGTCGGAGAGACTTGCAAGTAGGCTCTACCCCCACTAAATGGGGTAGCGCGCATCGATCGGTACCATCCTTGAGCTTCTCCGACTTTCGGAAGGGTTAGGGTTAGGGTTAGGGATGAAAGCACATAGGAGAAAGAGATATTCTTGAATAACTTTTTTTGTGAAGGTCGGAGAGACTTGCAAGTAGGCTCTACCCCCACTAAATGGGGTAGCGCGCATCGATCGGTACCATCCTTGAGCTTCTCCGACTTTCGAAAGGGTTAGGGTTAGGGATGAAAGCACATAGGAGAAAGAGATATTCTTGAATAACTTTTTTTGTGAAGGTCGAGAGACTTGGAAAGTGGTTGCATCTGGACTAATTTGGGTCCTGCGGATCGATTGGTACCATCCCCGAGCTTGTACGACCTTCGGAAGAGGTCGACCGACGAAATTCCCCCAAATCTGAGGAGATATTCTTGAATAACGTTTTTTGTGAAGGTCGGAGAGACTTGCAAGTAGGCTCTA